>NC_139959.1:29331866-29334366 GCF_963454915.1 Gymnoscopelus microlampas | reverse complement strand
TACTTATAGCAGCTCCATCACCAGTATCAGCTGCATGAATGCTATTTGCAACTGACAAATCATGCAAACCACGCCCCGTTCACTTGACAACATGGCAGACGCGCCGACAGCGAGGCCTTGAGGCATGCGAGGCGTGCCCAAACCAGCCGCCAGGTAAGCGAGTGCCGGCGCCAAGCAGCCTTGCATGTCGATGAGTGCGCCGTCCAAATTAGCAAGCCATGGTGGATGGAATATGTTATCTCCTATCAAAAACTGCATTACTTGACAAGGACGTACGTGTTAGGCAAGTGAACGTTAGCGGACTGGCTCCAAGCGGGCACACGTCACTTACATCAGCCAAAGGGAGGACAGCGTAGCCAATGGAAATGGTCCGGTGTAGTTTGCATAATTTGTCAGTGCAAATAGCATACACACATCAGCAGCTGTGTATTACATTTCCTGTCAGTCATTTCTATCCTAGTGACGTGATCGACTCAGCCTACCTCAAAATTAACCGAGGGAAACATGATGTTGGAGATGATCTTTAGGTGATAACTCATCTGAGGGCGTTCCCAGTGTTGTTATGGTGACTGAACTGGGCCAAACAGAGCGGCCGTGTTATGTGTTCGTTTTTGTGCTTTGTGTTTTGTGACGGAGCTCCGTGCAGTTCGGGGGAATTCCACCGGGGCGACGTATGACCCCGAACACTGGTCTTCCTGTTCTGATGTCGTGATGTCCTCCGTAGCCCACAGGAAGAGGAAAGAAAGACAGCTCTGTCCAAGGACGGGTGCTCCTAGTCATACCACCACCAGCATGAGTGGTATGACTGGTGGTGCTGATGGTTGCAGTGGTGGTGGCTGTGTGCGTGTGCGTGTGTTGGCTGTTGTCAGACAGATCAGTGATCACACTTTGGCTTTTAATAAACCCAGCAGGAGTATCTGCCTGGCGGAGGTGTATGTGTGTGTATGTGTGTGAGTGTGTGGCTTGCTGAAAGGTCCTGGGCGTGTGATTGATGGCAGCTTTAGCTCTGATCCTCCTCTGTGTAAATGCACACACACACATACACACACACGCGCGCGTACGCATGCACAACACATGTATACAGAGGAGGAGGTGGGGACAGGGGCGGTCTTATCTAGCGACGTTCAGCTAACATTATTCATCCCGCGCTCATCCATGCAAGCCGAACTCACCCTCACCCATATTGATGAGCGGCCTGTGTGAATTAGTCACTTTATTTACATGGGCACTCACAAACACACGCGCACACACACACACACACAATCCAAAAGCACATTAATACTGGGGACGGAGGCTGCAAGAGGCGAGGCTGGCAGCAGAGAAGGAATGAAAGCAATTTGCAGCATTTAGACTATTCAGTCATTCGAATTCTTTCTCTCCCTTTTCCACATCTTCTGACATGCTGATTTATGTCTGTGATGGAGAGAGTCACAGGACATGATGTCTGGGAAAACAGGGATTTTTCAGAGAGAGAGACAGAGAGAGAGAGAGAGAGAGAGAGAGAGAGAGAGAGAGAGAGAGAGAGAGAGAAAGAAAGAAAGGAGGGAGAGGTCATTTTGGAATCTCTGAACTGTAATCACTATACAGCTGTTTCCTCCCTAGCGCTCCAACTGGACATAAACACAGAGAGGGGGGGGGGAGAGAGAGAGAGAGAGAGAGAGAGAGAGAGAGGATGACAGACAATCAAGGAATTGAGCGGGGCCTATTTGTCAAGAGAACATGTAGAACAGGTGATGTGATGTAGACTACAAACCATGCAATAAAGTCCTGAGTGTTCATTTGAACGAACACACAAAAAAATGTTTTACTTGTGTACAGTGCAGAAATATAAAGACAAAGCTATCTTGACACCGACAGCTTCCAGAAACAAGTCAAACAACCACAAAACCCGGCCTGTCCGTGATGAGATTACAATGCTGAGTTTGCACCGAGACCTTTTGGGACGCAGGAAGTTCCATGAGCCGTAGGAGGAAGTTTAGTTTATCACAGTGCCAAGGTTTCACTTCCTTTACCTGCTAGGACAGACAGTATACGGTGACTACCTAGAGAAGGAAGCTAGCTGGGCTATGACTTCTGCAAGACAGCCTGTGATTCACACACAAGCATCTGCTGACCAACGGCATATGGGAGAGCCAGCCTGCTGACTTAGGTCTATAAGAGTACACTCACCCCAAGAAAAGGTCTGTGTAGAACTGAAAAGAGTTTTATAGCTTTCTTTATTATGGACGCTGAAAAGGATCTATATGGAACCATATAAAATGGTACCATATATATACCACATTATTGTTTCTGTGGAACAAAATGTTCCCAATGAAATCTAGAGGCTATGAAGAACCTTTCAAGTTCCACACAGAAGCATTTGGCGAGCACTTTTTTTCCTTTTCTTTTTATTTTCTTGCATTTGTTTTTTATTGGAAACTTAAATAACAAAATGCATACCAAAAAAACAATAACAGTATGTTCCGATACAAATTTTAAACGGTGAGCACCTTTTTTATCG
>NC_139959.1:29316866-29326866 GCF_963454915.1 Gymnoscopelus microlampas | reverse complement strand
TGAGTATCTGTCCTCCACAGTGAAATGTACAGTACCTTACATCCCTGTCAGTGCTTTAAAGGGTCTACACCATGAATTTAAAAAATAATAATAATATTTAATATAATATTTGTGTGTTAAACGTTTGAGGGACATAAACAGTCCCTCAAACGTTTTTCAAAAGGTTTGAGCCTAAATCAAGCCTCAGATATACTCATTCCAACTAACTTCTCTCTGGCTTATAAAGCACTTTCACCTGCAATACCACATTGTCCTGTTTGGCACGGGGCGCTATTGAGACAGTTTGTATGCATGTTATCTCTTGGTTCTGTGTGGGAAAAGTAAAAAAAAAAATATGAAAAAAATAAGAAGAAACATTTAAAAAAAAAAAAATATATTTCTATTTTTTTTGGTTGGAACTGAAAAACGGGAGGAATTGTTCCCTGACGTGACGTAGGCATGGGGAACAAATCTGACGGACTGTTTTCAGACCAATTTACATAAAAAACACAGATAGCCTATGAAAGCCTGCATGCTCGAAGTCGGGTATTTTTTGGAACAGAAGAGAGGTGGGGGAGACCAAAAACACACAACAATGAAGAAAAAGTTAAAATTCATGGTGTAGACCCTTTAACCCAGCCATTGATCCCTCTCATGTGCTGCTGATGCAGTGTGATTGCTCCCTTACAGGAGAGACGGGGAAGTTCCTTGCTGCATTTTATTTGTTTTATAACCCTAGCATGTCAAAGTCTAGGCATACTGTACATTCAACAAAAATGGATGAACATTCGGCGAAAATAGGCAAAAATAGATAACATTTGGTGAACATTTGGCCAAAACAATACGTTGTGGCGCGTTGTGAGCTTGTAGAGCGGGTCTTTTCACTAGTTGTATGGGGTTTACGTTTTTTAAACAGGGCAAGCTGCCAACCTATACCTACCCTCCCTGTTTAAAAAATAATGTAGCCGCAGCTCAGATCTCTTCTCCTGCGCTAGCAGCCGTGCGGGGATTGTAAAGGCAAAACCTGACCCCCTCGTTCCCCCTTCTCTTTAATGCTGCCTTTCTCATTTTAATGGTTCCTCTGAAATTAACTGGCTGGATTACTGCACCCACCCCCACCCACGCTGGTAATAATGTGCTTGTGGACACATACACAAGTGCACACACACACTTGCGCAGGCAAGCACGCGCACGCACAAACGCACGCAGGCACGCACGCACACGGAGCAATCATATTCTGTCCCCATGCTACATCGATGATCAATGCTCTGTAGCCGGCACAGTGCAGTGAGGGGTTAACTTGTGTGGATATTTGGCCCTCACAAGTATAGTAATACAATAACACGCACGCACGCACGCACGCACGCACACACACACACACACACACACACACACACACACACACACACACACACACACACACACACACACACACACACACACACACACACACACACACACACACACACACACACACACACACACACAGGCGAGTGTGACTGCACAGCACTGGGCCCACAGGATATGCTGATTCAATTTACCAGTGCCGAATTCTACCAGCGGGGCAGAAACGCTCACTCCTGTCTGTCTCCCAGCCGCCGAGTCGCTGGCTTAGCACTTTTCTCTGTTTTTCTCATGTCTATTCTACACCTTTATCTCGCTTCTCTCCTCCCATCGTCTGCCGTCTTCCTCTTTATCCTCTCTCTCTTCATCTCCCGCTTTTTTTTCGTTCTTTTTTACCAGTCTCCTCGGAGGCGAACAAGGTTGTAAAGGTGGGAGAGGCTGATATTGTTTGGTGTACAGTGTGTGTGTGTGTGTGTGTGTGTGTGTGTGTGTGTGTGTGTGTGTGTGTGTGTGTGTGTGTGTGTGTGTGTGTGTGTGTGTGTGTGTGTGTGTGTGTGTGTGTGTGTGTGTGTGTGTGTGTGAGAGAGAGAGAGACGACTGTACATCTAAGTGTACAAAGGAAGCCTGGGGCTAATCCTATGGGAACAGCACTCAATGCAGCGAGTGTGTGTGTGTGTGTGTGTGTGTGTGTGTGTGGGGGGGGGGGTGGGTGCGTGCATGCTTGCGTACGTCCATACGTGCGTGCGTGTGTACAGTATGTGTGCGTGCTTGCACACCTGTATAGGTTCCTCCTGCACTGGCAGAGGAGAAGATACAATGTAACCCCTTTCAACCTGGCATCCCTATTTTGGTCATGTCATTGTACACACACACTGGCATGGCCAGTGTGAGAAAGTCCAACCTCCCCCGACATATCAAGCTCAGCTTCTTCTCTGCGACTTTTCTTTTCTCCTATACGGTTGTGAATGCTGGAGAAGTCCCTGGATGGTTGCTATACAACAGAATAATATGTGTGGTACTAAACATTAACCAGAACGAGCACGCTACCAACAAGCATCTGTATGGGGGGCTACCAAAGTGAGAACATAGCTGGTCACTGCCACAGACACCGTGAGATCCCAGCCAGCAAAGCTTGAGCTATGGGAGCCAACACACAGGCATCTGTCGCGAGGGTTTGCCACACCTATCTACAGTACGTGGATATACTAAATAAAGATGTGGGGTGGAAAGTACTGGCGAGCTGGTCAGATGGATGATAGTTTGAAATGACCGGAGATGCTACTAGAGGGCTTTATGGGCGAAAACTTTCACACACACAAAAAAGTAATGAAAATTGCCTATCTAGTGTATCTCCTTGCATTGTGAAGCGACACGTTGTGGGCTTACATTTTCGTACGGACAAAGTTGGGCTTAATTGTTGCCCCACCCTCCTGGACCAGACCGTCCTGTCCCAAAACAGAACTCCAGGGGGAACCAAAATAGAGCCAGCATACATATTTCATCCACACACACACCTCGAGTGCACGGCCATCAATTATGCTCAGTACAGTAGGTAGGTGGGCGTAGCGTTTTTTCTGTTCTCTAATGGAAAGGGAAGTAGTAGCAACAACAGGCAGAGGACAACTCTCATTCTCTTTTAATGGTACTGAATAAAGGATGGAATGATGCTCCGACACTGGGTTAAAACGCTGTTTAGCGCCTCTGGCCAAGGGCCCGGCGATGGGGGCGAGGGATGGAGAGATCGAATTTACAAGGTAAAGAGGGATAAAGACAGAGGGAGAGGAGGTGAAGCGAAATGTGCGCAAATGTAATATCTGTATTAACCACTTAAATAGCCCAAAATAGCTGATCACAACGTGTTGCATTGTGACACGTGAGATTGTAAAATGTTTTATGACGTGCCCAAAATAGGGACACCAGGTTGAAAGTGGTTAATGGACAGATGAAAGAATGGACTGATGTCTATCACACTGAGAAGTTAATTTCATTGGCCAACTGGTCCCTGGTTAGACAGCTAGAATGACAAGAATGCCAGGTGAATGCAATTAACTGCTTGGTCGCATTGAAAACCAACAGTACCACTAATGGGGTTCGAGACCATTGGTATGGAACAAGAGGGAATTATCGCCTCCTTAGAAGCACACTTTGTTCCACATTTAATGACTTTCGTGCTCTATTCTGGATTTTAGTTTTAAGTTAATTTAATCACAAGGTGCAGGGTTATTTCTTTCTTTACACGGCGTGTGAGGTTGAAGTAGAACAAGGGAGCAACCTTCTGTGGAGACAGAGGAGGCTACTTGTTGACAGTGAGTCTGCTTTCAAACGCCTCCACAGCCCCGGCTAGCTTTGATCCACCTTGGGAGAGAAAAAAAGACCCTGGCCAAACAGTGGAAAAAGAGGGAAGAAAAAGCAAGGAGAAAAGAGGAGAAGAAAGAAAAACAGAACGCAATGGAACCAGCTTTGTACCTTTCCAGAGGTGATATTTGCAAGGAAGCAGCAAGCGAGGGAGAGGACCACTGTAGCCAGCTGCTGAATGCTCTGCCATTGAATCGTTCTGACTGTGCTAGCATGGCTTCGTCAGCCAAATTCGGCTATGTCAACATAGCCGTGCCATCGGGAGCCATTGCATGCTGGGAGAGTAGAATGGGCTGTGGCATTCTGATGGCTTAACTGCCGTCTGCCACCTCAGACATGGGCCATAATGGCTGCCACCTGCCCAGGCGTACAGCGACTAAGCAATAAGGCATGGCCAGCGCTGCCAACACCTGCGCTTAACAGTCAGTTCACCACATCAAAACGAGCCCACAGGATTAGCCTACTACTGGGGGGGGCGGAGCCAGAGGGCGCCTGAAAAAGCCACAGGCAGACGGAAGCCGGGGCGGGGCCAGTAAAAGGCTGAGGAGTCCTGGCCCCGGGCCAATGGAAAGCAGGCGATGTGTGCTGTGACTGGGCAGAGAGGAACGCTTGGTACTTGATCTATGCTGTCCTATAGTCCAGACATGACCAGGAAATGTCCACAGAAAACAGCGTACACAGTTCCTAATAATAATAATTTAGACCTAGTTGATCCCGTAGGGGAAATTCTGTTTTCCCAGCTGATATGCTGCCCAAGTGGTCAGGCTTGAGCGCAGGGGGGGAGCAGTTGGGAGTTAAATGTCTTGCTCAGGGACAACTCGACACATTGTGAATCAAACCTGGGACCTTCTGTTTCCTAGGCGGCAACGCATGTGCAACCTCTCTGCCTGCCTCTCTACCCATTCGGCTATGGCCGGGTACTGATGTTTAATAGTAGTAACACTACATCTAAATTCCTTTATGCTCCAAGCAGTACAGTAAACCAGTGGTTTTCAAACTTTGTGACCAAGGCACACCAATGGGCAAGTCAACATCTCAAAGCAAACCTGTATTCATAGTGATAGTAGCCGATCTACAACCTCACAACGCGTTGCAATGCGACACATTTTGAGCTTGTAGATCTGCTAGTTTAACGATTTTTTTATTTGAAATGTTTGCCTATATTGACATGCCCAATATAGAGACGGCAGTTTGAAAGTGGTTAAAATATTATACTATTTTGTAACGGTATATAATTTACTTCTGTATTGGGAAATGATTGCGCACAATGTAAAAGATTATTAATAACTTTTGTATAATTGTATATCGCAATAATGTGTGGTTCTCACAAAATCCCAAGGCACACCTGGACTTATTTCACGGTATACCGTGTTGCCGTAAGCTATACCGTCGGATCGGTATCCCAACCGACATACTGCATTGGCCCATGGGGCTGTGCTGTTTATCGGTGTTGTTGTCCACATCAGTGTGTGATGGGGCTTTGAAAGACTGGGAGTATTTGCGAACCGGTGGGAGTGTACTGGTGCCACATGACACGGTGTGAGTGCATCTTATTTTAGAGCGAGAGGTAGAGATAAGGTGTTAAAGTGCAGGGTACAGGGAAAGGGAGAATGCCAGGGGAGAGTACTTCTGTCTCCACTGCTTGTCTCGTATAAGCCCCTAAACACACGCTGGATGTGTCATTTCTGGTCAGAAGGTCTTTGATTACCGTGAATTATACGTTTGAGAAAAAACGAGCATCTGTAGGCTATTTCACTTAGTTTTAGACAGTTCGTCCACACCGTTATATTCAAGTTAAACTCGTTGCGGTTTCATCTAGTGTTAGTTTGCCTGATTTTGGAACGTGTGTGATTCTGACATCGCTAAATGATTTCCTTTTCTCTCTGTGTCTCTCTCTTTTTTCCCCCTCTCTCTCTCTCTCTCTCTCTCTCTCTTGCTGAGTTGTTCTCCCCACCCCACACAGCAGTTTATTTAGCGGCCATGTTTACATTCCTGTTCAGTCAGCCTCTCCCTGGGGAGTAGATCTGAGTGCTGTGGCTGAACCTCTCTCTGTCTTTCTCTCTATCACTGTCTGTCTTGTCTCTCTTCGTCTCTCTCCCTTTGGAGGTCTCCCGCTTGCTTAAATTCTCTCTCTCTCTCTCTCTCTCTCTCTCTCTCTCTCTCTCTCTCTCTCTCTCTCTCTTTTGTTCTCTCCCTTTCTGTCTGTCTTTCTTTCTACATCTCCTTGTTTTCCTACAGTATGTCTTCCTGTCTGAGCTCCCCCTCCTCTCCTAATTTAACTCTGGTATGTTGTTCTGGCTGATATAGACACACACACACACACACACACACACACACACACACACACACACACGCACACACACACGCACACACACACGCACACACACACGCACACACACACGCACACGCACACGCACACGCACGCGCATGCGCATGCGCATACACGCAAACACATGCATATGCACACGCACAAGCACACAGACACTAATTACATTACTCTGAGAGAGATTCATCCTGTTCAAGGAAATGCACAAATTTGATATAATTATCAATCACAACACAACAGGCAAGATGAGATCCCCCCCAAACACACACTCACACACACACACATCCATACACAATTCTGTCATACTGACAATGCTCTTACTCATCCAGCAAATAAAAGCCAAACAGATGAGTGCACTTTGTAAAAGAAAGACCTTCCCATCTTGTGGCGATGGAAAGTGAAACCGATATTTTACTCTCTCTTACAACTGTGTGACCAAGGTCTTTTCAGAAGGTTAAATCCCAAGAAGTGTAAGAACACAAGAATGCAGCTTCCCTGACCAAACAAATGCCATTTGGTGTGGTTTCATTAATTCAATTTAGTTACATTTCAGCCTGGGTTTGGTGTTTTTTAAATTAGCCACATGAACCATGGTTGGGCTATTCTGGGCACGTAATAATAGGTAAACATTCAGCAAAATTATCTACAAGCTCACAATGCGTCGGGTTGCGATACGTTGTGAGGTTGTAGATCGGCTATTTTTGGTGAATACATTTTGTGTAAAGGGAAAGAAAAGCACAAACAAGGTCAAGACAATGTCAAAGTTACAATGTCAGCAGAGGAGTGCAGCAACCACAGAGGCTATGTAGCCTTGCGGCAGGGGTTCTATTTTCGGAGGACCTTTGGTTGGACGTTTAGAACGCTGGTCCCAGTCAGCACACCAGGTTGTTTACTTCCGCATCGGTGACCAAACCCTCTTTAATAATAATAATAATAATAATAATAATAATAATGATAATGGATTTTATTTATAATGCACTTTACATTTGTGAAAATCTCAAAGTGCTACAATAGACAGTTGCATAAAAAAATAATCATCACACCGTTAAGAAACATCAAAGAAACTGAAACAAAACATTTAAAACATGAGGGCATAAAGCCTAGAGGTAAAACCAGTAGCTAAAAAAAATGCTTTGTTAAAAAGGTAGGTCTTTAGTCCTCTCTTAAAAGAGTCAACCGACTGTGGTGCTCTCAGGTGGGCAGGGAGGGCTTTCCACAGTTCGGGGGCGGCCGAGCAGAAGGCCCAGTCCCCCATGGTACGTCAGTTGGTCTTGAGGGCTTTGAGGAGGTTAGTGTTTAAAGAGCGGAGGTTGTGGGTCGAGGGTTGTGGGGAGACTAATTCTTTGAGGTAGGAAGGAGCGTTGCCGTGGATGAGGGTGAACAGGGGATACCTTGTATTCGGTCCGGAAAGAGACCTTTATCGTTTCTCTTTATCGCGGGTTAGGACGGACACGGGCTAAACAGAGAGCCTGGGAGCATCTGTCAGGCCTGCCAGTCAGCCGCCGTGTGTTGTACGGTAGGTTAAACAGGGGGCGGACGCCGGGGGCCTGCTAAGTTCTAACAGAGCCGGCTTTGCGGAGCACTAGGGCAGAGAGAGAGGCAGTAGAGGGTGGGGGCGGGCGGGGCGGGGCGCGGGGCTAATTGGACGGAGCGCTGGGACGTCCCAGGCTCTTCACAGGCCTCATCATCAGACTGACTGGCTCCTCTGGCCCCTGGCAGAGAGCTGTCTGCACGGCCTAATGACCCGCTGACTCATTCAACAGCACAGAGAAACACCACCAACACCACAGCAAGATCTTAGCCCAGAATAGCCCCAAATCAAGAGAGAGAGAGACAAAGAGAAAGAGAGAGAGAGAGGGGGGGGGTCCGGCTTGTTTTATGCTCCCGTGATGAAGTGTTCTTTCTATTTTTACCGTTCGTTCGGCTCTTCTATTCCTCAGCATTCTATTCTAATCTGCTCTGTGTTCTTACGTAATTATGCCCGTGCTCAAATTCGCAGTTTGCGACGGCACGGTATACGTTACCTCACCAGGCAGTCGCTGGTAATTTTGGACCCGGTCTTTGACACCATGTGTTTAGCACACCACGTCGGCAGACAGCTCGATGGGTTAACGAGGCTTTAAAACCCACATGAGGACAGGACAGAGGCTCGCTCTGTCTTCGGCTGACCACGGGGGGGAAGGAGGCGGACAGAGATGTGTCTCTGTTGTGCACCTCCCATCTTGCAGGAGTTAGCGGTCATAAACGTGTCCTGTTTGACCAGTGTTTACATCCGGGGGACTACATGCAATATAGGCCTGTTCATGCTAACCTGTGTGTGTGTACGCGCGCGCACACGTTTGTGTGTGTGTGTGTGTGTGTGTGTGTGTGTGTGTTGTTGACCGGAGTCCCCCCCCCACCTTGTTTCTCTCCTCACCAAATCCGTTTGCCGAAAACAGATGATCTACAAGCTTGCAACGCGGTACGTTGCAGCACGTTGTGAGCTTGTAGATCTTTTTGCTGAAAGTTTGCCTATTATGACATATGCCCAGAACAGGGACGCTAGGGTTCATGTGTCTCATGCATCTATATCGCCCTCCGTGTACGATAATGGGAAATGGCTGTACAGGCAGGCAGGCAGGACTTTGGAGAAGGACTCTTGAGGCTCACAGAGGTAAGGATAAGGGAAGCCCTCGAGCGTGCCACAACACAAGGTCCTTAAATCACGCCACACTGCGAGGAGCTACCGCTGTGGAAACACAGAGGGAAGGTTCCTTACACGCCCATATATAGAGACAGATGGACGGAGAGAGAGATAGAGAGAGAGAGAGAGGGAGGAAGAGCTTTGAGTGTTTGCAGCGCAGACTTACGAAAATACCGTAAACCTGTCAAAATAACGGCGACGTAGTAATGCAAAATATTCTGCGTTACATAAAACCTGGGTCGGATCAGGAGAAATGAGGTGCTGAGGTTCGTCTGGAGTCACAGAGGAGAGAGAGGTGATTTAAGGATGAGTTTGCACAGAGCGCTGGAGCATGCTTGCGCACACAAACACGCGCACGCACACTTGTGCATGTGCACGTGCACACACACACACGACATTCTCCCCTTTATCGTCTCCCTCCTTCAAGTCTGACATTTGCTTGACTGACATTTCTATTGACAAAAATGCATGCATATTTGTATACAGTACACTGTATCTGTCAAAGGCATAAAATACAAAAAAGCTTCAGAGCTTGTTCCCATTGTGGTCCTTGTGGGTGCCACGTGTTGGGGGGTAGCTGAGACATACAGAAAACTAAAGTCAATAATAAATACATTCATACAATTTCCAATGTACTAGACCAGTGCTTCTCAATCTTTTCAGGCTGCGACCCCTCAAATAATCATATTTGACCTGGGGACCCCCCACCCTGACAAACACTTGGCATTGTATGCATTACATTTAGGTTTGACTCTGTCCCACAGATAAATATTGTGAAAATAGCCAATCTATAAGCTCACAACGCCTTGCATTGCGAGGCGTTGTGAGCTTATAGATTGGCTCATTTCATTCATTTTTTTGCCTCTTTCTTATATTATTTGACAATTTGGCCAATGTTTGACCAGTTTTTATAGCACAGTTTGTTGATTACTTTTGATGCAGTAATGGTCTTTTTTAATTTCATTCTTTTATATATATATATATATATATATATATATATATATATGTATGTATGTATGTATGTATGTATGTATGTATGTATGTATGTATGTGTATATATATATATATATATATATATATATATATATATATATATATATATATATATATATATATATATATATATATATATATATATATATATTAAAAAGGTCTAATCATTCCTTACATTTGTCACTTTACTGTCTTCTGGGGGCCCCCCCAAAATCATATGGGGACCCCACATGCAAAAATAGCAAACACACCAAAACACAACCTGGGTACTGTAAAAGGAACCTGATAATTAGGTCCAGCTGCTATTCAGCCAGCGCTTT
>NC_139959.1:29301866-29311866 GCF_963454915.1 Gymnoscopelus microlampas | reverse complement strand
CACACCTGTGAAGTCGTTTAACCACACGAACCCTAGCATCCCCGTTATGTGGCGAACATTCAGCAAAAGCTCATAACGCGTCGCAAGTAGATCAGCTATTTCTGCCAAAGAGATTTGGTGTAGAGGGAAATACTAATGGACATACATTAGAATGGACCTGGTCATCTATGTAAAAAGGTCAATTGTTTTACTCTCGAAAGAAATGCATTGACAAGGTGGGCAAACAGAACCAGGGTTATGTGCTGTTATCTTCTGTGTCCAGACAGTCTTTGTTCTTTATAGGCGGTTACTGGTGAGTGGAGGCGTTTAGATTTCGGGTTCGGGTGGCGGGGGGCTGGGTGGGTTGGTGTTAAGGAGGCATGCCATGGCTAGACACAGTCGATGTGTTCTCCGTCACCATTTCCAAGTCTCAGCAGGAGGACAAGTCACTCTTGCAGTGCAGAAAGAAATGACCTTTCATTCCTACCCTCACCCTTCAGTTTTTTTTTAGCATCCCTGAAAAGAAATGCTTTTCTTTCACCCTCGACGGCCAAGCCTACATCTACGGCCACATGTCAATTCTCTCTCGCGGTGCACTCATGTTCTACTGCCCAGTTTGTGGTCTCCAAACAGCCCCCGACAAGGCGCCTTAAATAGGCTGCCACAGGTGCTGGGGGACGAGGCCCGGTTGGCTGGATGACTTTGGGGGGGGGGGTTAAGGGGGGTGAGAGCTGGATGGAGCAGGGCTGCAGGAAGCTTCTTGTTTTCACAGAGATAAAGGGCTTTCAGGTCGCATCCTGGGCTGTAATCTCTCACACACTTCCTGGTTTTGTTCGTGGCGAGACAAGAGAGAAATGGCAAAGTAACCTTCGTGGGGGAAAGGCTGATCGATAGTGGTTGATGGCGGAGGATGTGCGTCGAGGGCTTGTGGACAAAATGACAATGAGGGAGAGAGAGAGAGAGAGAGAGAGAGAGAGAGAGAGAGAGAGAGAGAGAGAGAGAAAGAGACTGGATTTGATGTGGAGTCGTGTTCATTAATGGCCCTCAATCAAGGTTGATTTACAAGTCCATTTATTCCGTCCATTTAGTCCATCGTTGACAGGGATTTATAAGAGCCTGCATAAAATTTCGGCACAGACCTCTTCATTTGCTTTTAGAGTGCAATTAACATTGTTCTAAGCTCTTATATACTAATTATGGTGAAAATATCTTGTCTGCCTGATTTTCTTATTCATGTGCCTCCTTAGCCACATACCACTGGCATTTTATATCTTCTAAAAAACAGATCCATTTAGGTGAGAGTGTTTGGTTGAAAAGTCTGCAAGAGGAAGTTGGGAAGGACACTCACACACGCTCTCTCTCACATTCCTAGTGTGTGTCTCTCTCTCTCTCTCTCTCTCTCTCTCTCTCTCTCTCTCTCTCTCTCTCTCTCTCTCTCTCTCTCTACCTTCATTCCTGTCTCATTTCGGAACATGTCCTCCTTGAGGAGTCCAGCATTTGACCGTGAGCCACACCCTGTTCTCCAGTCAGAGGAAACTTTCAATCTCCCTGTCTGTTCCTCCCTCCCTCATACTCCCTCCCTCCCTCCCTTATTCAGTCTCTCTCTCTCTCTCTCTCTCTCTCTCTTTCTCATACTTTTGTCAGGTGTTATTTATGAGTGGGGTAGCTGAGTTCCTGCGTGCCTGCAGCACCTGCTCTCGTTGGAGACAGAGCGCCAAGGCAGCTGCTAGAGAGAGAGAGAAAGAGGGAGGGGGGGGGGGGGGGGGGGGGGTTACAGTGCAGAGAGAGAGATACAATTAGAGTTAATGAAAAGGACAGAGAGAAAGGTAGAGAACAGGAAGAGACAGGGAGAGAGAGAGCGAGTGGGAGAGAGAAAGAGAAAGCTGGTGAGTGTCCATGGCGGAGGTTGATGTAGTGTGCATTTATTTTGTGTCGTAAGAGCAACTGAGTGGAGCCAACAGATGATAGGAGTAATGACTGGGGCCGTCCTGTGTGCGCCCCCAGCGCCATGGAGGGAGCAGGAGGACAAACCAAACAAACACCCGCCAAGCCAGTGCTAATTAATAGTGTCGTATGACTCCGAACATGATCAATTAAAGGCCACGCTTCATTGACTCCCCGGCAAAAGTGCGGCGCCAGTGTAACGAGAGAGGGGAGGACCGTGTCAGCATGAGTAAGAGGACAGATGTACGATCGTCTGGCTACGGTAAGCCGAGGCTGGACAACGCCCCCCCCCCCCCCTCCCCCCAAATCTTCTCCTATAACCACACATACGGGCAGGCGCGCGCGTGTGTACACATCTACGGAACGTGCTTCGTGAGCATGTTCTGACTGTAAACACACAGCAGCAGCAGCAGCACTGAGTTCAGCCAGTACAGGTGGGCTGAGACAGGTCAAAGGCCATGGGCTAAATCACAGTTCCCAGAGTTGACACAGAGAGAGAGAGAGAGAGAGAGAGAGAGAGAGTCACAGAGCCTGTGTACTTTGCTCCAGAAAGCCATCTATCATGAATCACAGGTGGTTGCTGGGTAGAATGAGTCTAAATATACAGGTTAGTTGGCTAGAGAGGCCCCGCTGCTCTCCGAAGCTCAGAATAACGTCCCTGAAGCACACCAAATATTGTGAAACAAGTCATGTCCACATCAAAGCCACAATTTGTTCGAATCGTCAATGAATTCAAGTGTAAAAGAAAGTTTACTGTCAACCTCCCTGAAGGTGTCACAGAGCCGCGACAGTGAGTTGAGAGGAAGTGACAGCAGAGACACACAAAGTGACAGGAGAATAAACCGTTTTTAAAGCGCCAACATAAACACATTCATCACTTAAAGCTCTGCTCAGTTTAAGGACCAGCCACGTCACGCCTCTTCAAGGGGAAACTAGGTGAAACTATGTACGACCGCAGGGAGTAAACATTACTAAAACAAAACAATGACGTCTTTGGTAAATACTTGACCTATAACTGTTCTTTTTATCCGCCTTTGATTTGATTCCGTCTGGTCTTGAAAAACGGGCAGCGTTCACAGGCCTGTTGGCCTTTCTTAAACGCATCTTGAGAGACGTACTATAGATTCACGCTTGTGACAGCCAGTGAGTGAGACCAGGGGTATATACCCCCTTCCTCAGGTTACGGCCCACTCGCAGGGTCATGGGGGAATTCAACAAAAAGGGTTAAATGGGGCGATGCTGCCTGCCTCTCCACCTCTCCCTCCATTCTCCCCTTCCTCCCCTCCCTCTCTGCTTTCAGCCGGGCCATTCTCCTCTCATTAATCCCGTGTGGATGTTTATCCATGTTGACATTCAGCGCGGCAGCCGGCCTTTTCTCCCCGACTAACAAACAGGGTGACTAAGGCTTTCTGCCGGAGCCGTTGCGGGGCTAGGCTAACCCAACAAGTAGAGTAACGGAAGGCGGCGCTCGTTTTTGTTAGTCACCGCGTGGCCCTGGAGAACATCACGTCCGGGGCCGAATATGAATGCCCCCCCCCCACTCCAACCCCCCCAACCCACCTCTCTGGAGGGCCATTATCAGTTTGGTGTGCTACGGAAAGGAAAATCAATATGGCCATCATAACAGACTGGCAGACAGCCAGCTGCTGCGTTGTGTTCAAAGTACATTAGGTGGCGGAGGATTACTCCACTGCCTCGCATGATGTCGTCTGATGTCATCGCCGCAGACGACAGAGACACACAGAGGGACATTAGTAAGGTCAAGCACGTCTAAATGGGCGACGGACCAATCCGACCGACCAAGGTCCGCTGACAAATATCTGCCTGGGAAAAGTGAAGTGCAGATGTCTTATGTTACTGTTAACCACTGAAGCCCTGTTTTATGCTCTGTAGTGCCGTGCATTGCGATGCCACGCGCTGTGAGCTTGTAGATCGTCTATTTTCACTACTTTCTTCTTTTTTGTTTGCTTATATGATGGCATGCCCAAAACCGGGACGGTTGAAAGTACGCACACACATACACACACATGCACAGCGTGGGACAACTATCTGGGCTGAGGGAGGAGCAGCAGAGGAGATTTCCCCCTGATGAGTTTTTGCCACAAACACAAGCTGGCATGAGAGCCAGTGGCAGGGCCCGCCTTCTGCCTATTGTGTCAACCCTGTCTTTTTCATTAACCGCTCCAATGAGGACCGCGGAGAGGGGAAGGAGAGGGAAGAGGAGGAGGATGAGGGAAGCGTAAGGAGATGATGGGGGGGGGGGGGGTTAGGGGGGTTAGGGGGGTGGGGCCCGACATGACAAACTGAAGGACAGAGCTGCCACCAAACACATGATTAAAAAGACATAGCAACAGACACAGCCCCGGTACAGTGTACACAGTAGTTACTTCCCCAAGGATGGCAATTTAGAGACAATCTCCCTCTCTCCCCCCCTCTCCTCTCCTCTCCTCTCCTCTCTCTCTCTCTCTCTCTCTCTCTCTCTCTCTCTCTCTCTCTCTCTCTCTCTCTCTCTCTCTCTCTCTCACTCACTCACTACTCACACAAGCTACTACAAGAGAATTACTCCCACCCCCACACCTGCTTCTGCGGAGAAGCGAGGAGAGTATGGGTGCATATCTGTGTGTGTGTGTGTGTGTGTGTGTGTGTGTGTGTGTGTGTGTGTGTGTGTGTGTGTGTGTGTGTGTGTGTGTGTGTGTGTGTGTGTGTGTGTGTGTGTGTGTGTGTGTGTGTGTGTGTGTGTGTTTGGATAGGGGGGGGGGGGTTGGGGGGGGCAGAGAAGAGGAAACTTAATTTCGATCCTTTACCAGGCAGCAACACAGAACACATTTTCCGTGGGGCCCTTGTGGAGCTGCAGTCATCTAACAGAGACACACACCTGTCTTCTCACGATGACTCAGAGCGTTTGGGAGTCAGGAGGAGGAGGAGAAGAAGAAGAAGGAGAGGGCAGGGGAGGCATTTCTGCTTGGTTAGCTTACATGATACACTTAACTGAGCTCTACTCCCTGCACCGGAAAGAACAAATACCCGCCACACGCTGCTTCTCTGTGTTAGTTTCAGTGATCGGGTCCCAACGAGCCAACACAACACGTCTTAGACTATCTCTCTTGAGTTAACCACTTAAGCCTGACACCGTTGTGCGACGGAAATATCAGATCTACTAACTCACAATAGCAACACGATGCATTGTTAGTTGGTAGACAGGCCTTGGCTATCTTTGAGGATTTTCGCCTATAATGCCCAAAATAGGGACGTCAGGGTAATTAACGCTGACGAGTTATCTGGTGTGTCAATACAGATCCATCTCTGAGACAGCCACGTCACCAGACATGGGGAGGGGCGGGGGGGGGTTCATGTTAACGAGCTAAACGATCACCATATCTGATGAGAAGAAGCGCCCAAGCTGCTATTCTTGGGGGCCATGTTTTGGTTCCCGAGCAACCGTCTTGTTGTTTTTGTTCAGTTCACTGCACTGACGTGTCCCCCAATCCCCCGGCCCCTCCCCCCACACCTCACCCGCTGCTTCGCACACCCCCCACCCTTCACCCATCCCAACCGAACAAACTCCAAGATATTCCTGTCCTTTTCAGCGACACACTGTTGATGCAAGTGAGGACGGCCGCGTCACCATCGGTCGAGGAACCCCCCAGGCTGAGGGGGGTGCCCCCATCCCTCCGCTCTGTGCTGACATGCAGACAGAGCCCTCATGGCCGATCCAGGGGACTCGGGGAGGGGAGGGCGCTATGCTGTCTGGTGCGCCACATGAAGGCCCCTCTCGTCTTGACATTATGTGCGCAAGCGCCGCAGACACTCAAATCATCAGCCCCCCTGAAACTACCCAGGCCAGAAAAAAATGCCACCGGGAAACACCGGTGGCAATGCCTGCATGGTGAGCGAGCCACGACACACAGAGGTAGGCAACATTTCCGAGAGACAAAAATGCCAAGCCGAAAGCCGCAACGTGGGCCCTCGAGGTCCTAAGGGGGCTGCGTGAGAGGAGAGATTTGATGAATTCTGGGAGCGTTCCGTGGATTCCTCCCTCGCGGGGACCTTTTGGAAAGAGAATGGGTCATATGCAAATGGCATGCACAGTATGGAGGAGAAGTTTCCCACAAACTGAGTGTGAAAAGGGCTCTCCCTCCCCATGCCGAGCCGGCTGAATGGGCCTTTTCTTCTGAAAGTGTATGAGGTAGAGCAGGGCAAACTGCAAAGGTAACTAGGCTCTTTCTCCTCGGGCTTTCTCACCAAAAGCCCCCCCCCCCAACACACAATGGCTCATTTAAGCATTCAGCCACGCAAACCCCAATAAAGCACATCCAAGCGCAGTTAAGGGGGTTAGTGAGACTGACTTGGGGTTTAAAACTTCTTCTTTTGCGGAGGGAGAGCACCTTTTTATAAGCTAATGCTCGGCCTCCATGGGAGCGGCTAATGATTAAGCCGCCTTAACAGAGGTGGGAGTGTGGTCGTACATCAAATGGTTTTCATTCAGCAACATGGTCAGGCGAGGACAGGCCTTTTCCCACACTAGTGTAAACACTTAACGTAAAGCAAGAGATTGTTCATAGATTGTTCAACCTGTGATGTGAAACACTGCTGAACTTTGGTCCATGGAATAAACACTACTGGGGAAAGAAATAACTCATTTGACCGTCAGGTCTGAGTTTCTCATTTCGTGAAAGCAAAGCCCTTACAAAACTATACCATCCAACAACTGGCACATGAGGCAAACTGCATTTTTGCCTCAACTTTCTTTGCAATGTTATAGCAAATACGAGTATGAGTAAATGAACAAAACAAAAAACAAGCATCGGGCAAGATGGCTGCCATGAGCGAAGGGGTCCTTCACTGTCACCTGCTGGAAAACATTCTTTTCTCTCCGGACACCTCAGTCATTTTCTTGTCCAACGCCTCCCATCCCCCTCTCCTCAACTCCACAGGGAACACAGAGCCCAGAGTTGAGAGGTCAGAGGGATGGACGGAGAGAGAGGAGGAGGAGGGAGAGGAGTAGATCCCCCTCCTCAGCCTCCTCCTTTTCCCCCCGCCATTGAACAGACTTAAACACAAACACAATCGGACATGCTGGAAGGTTTGACAATGGCACAGGGGGAGGAAAGTGAAGTCATACTCTAAGCACGCATGGGTGCCTAGGTCAGGGGGCAATCAACAGCTCCCCTGGCTACTGTGTCTTAACCTCCAAAATAAAAGGACAGGCTCGAGAGGGAGGGGCCGAGGGAGGGGCCGAGAGGAGAGGGAAAAGGAAGGGTGGGGGCAAGAGAGAGAGAGAAAGGGAGAGAAGAGAGAGAGGTGTGGAAGCGGGGATTTTCTTCTTAATGGCCTATTTATGCGCTGTCGCACGACTGTATTAAAAATATCCGATCTACGGCCCGCCTAGGCTACAATGTAGGGATCGAGTCCCGATCCCGATGGCCTTTGCTGCGTGTCACTCCCCATCTCTCTCTCCCCAATTCCTGTCAGCCTAATGTCCTATCTATAATAAAGGCATAAAAAGACCAAAAATAAATCTTTAAAAAAATAATAATATCCGATCTACAAGCTCACAATGCATCGCATGATATCGCATCTTTGACGTGTTGTGAGCTTGTAGATTGGCTATATCCGACGCGAGTCACCATCGTATGACAAAGTTGGGCTTTACTTGGCACTTTCAATTGAAGCTGAGGAAGCTGATCTTAGGCACCCAGATTAATGAAAGATTTCCTCCACTGCTAACCTCCTCACACAGCAGGGGTGGACCTTTTAAATGTAAACAGATGTCTTTTAAAACTGAAGTGGCATGTGGGACCACAAGAACCCATCCACACCTCCCCTGTGGCCCAAAGCTCGCTGCTCCCACTCACAAACTGTAGCTATTTCTTCATTGTTCCCCCACAACTTTACAGCATGTGGTTGCATTCAATATTTTTTTTTAGAGGGGGAGAAAATGAGTCCAGGGCACTAATTATAGTTTTACCAGGCCAATAAAGATCCCCTTCTGAATCACATGCCTTTTTTTGGGGCGCCGGGTGCAAGGCCCAAATCCTCCCTCATTGATTCATCAAGGTGTGTGTGTGTGTGTGTGTGTGTGTGTGTGTGTGTGTGTGTGTGTGTGTGTGTGTGTGTGTGTGTGTGTGTGTGTCCAAACCCGCACCCTAACCCTAACCGCACGCGGATGCCACATAGTCGGAGAAAAGGTCTGTCGGATTAACGCATGCCTCCCGTGTGTCTGTGTGTGTGTGTGTGTGTGTGTGTGTGTGTGTGTGTGTGCGTGCGTGCGTGCGTGCGTGCGTGCGTGCGTGTGTGATAGAGAGACAAATGATTCCAGTGATAATGTCATATAAATAGTATAATCCTAGCTACCTACACACATTCATTTCAGAGTTCCTTCAGACAAACGCTCCCAACTACTCCTACCCTCTCTCTCGACACGCATCTACCAAGCCGTCCGGGCTTCGCTCGGTGCCCCCTGTTTATTTTTGCTAAGAATGTTAATACCGGCCGCATTCCTCTATTCCCAAATTGCCGTGTTAAATTACCATTCCGGGGAACGGCTGCTATTCCTGAGGGGAGCTGACTGGGGAGAAGCGACAAAGCAAGCTGCAGTATCCCACCAATTGCAAACACCTGTCGTCCTGCGGGCTGTTAACACCTCCCTGTTTTACAGCTGTGGCGGGAGCTCACCTTGATTTCATCACTCTCCTCTAGCCAGGGACAGACAGACACAGAAGGGTGACTCTGAGAGGCCTGATTCATACTCTCTCGCCAAAATACCCCCCCCCCCTGCCCACATAGTGATTGGTTTGGTTTGTATGAAGGTGATAGTCCACATCAAGTGCTCTATACCTATACCACTTGTAAGCAAAACAAATGTTTAGAATTCCCTACAGCAGTAGTTCTCAAAGTGGGGTCCGGGCACCACCAGGGGGTCCCCAGCAAAATGTGTTAATACTGCATCAAAATCAGTTTAACCAGTTAACCCTATGTTTTATTCAGCTGTTTGAAAATAGCAAATCTACAAGCTCACAACGCAACAATTTGGAACATTTGGAAACATTTAGTTTTTTTTTTACACAAATCTTCTCTTAAGGGCGGTCCCTGACACAAAATGTTTTCAGACGAGGATCCGTGGCCCAAATACATATTAATTTGGGGGTCTGTGACATGAAAACATTTGAGAACCACGGCCTTTAACAGGCCAGTGCCTCAGAGTTTTAGGCAGCAGAGATGTTGATTTACATGACAGATCACCTGTCGCGTTGCCAAAAGGTGGTAGGAAGTGTGTGGGGGGGGGGGGGCTTTATAGAGGGGGGGGGGCTTTAAAGAGGGGGCTTGTTTGCTCAGTGAAGCACATGCAAATGAGACAGATGTAAAAGATGCGCTCAATCATTTATTGTGTGACAGTTGCAAACAACAGATGACATTACTAAACATTGAGGAAAGTGACAAAATAAAGCAACCCCCCCCCCCCCCAAAAAAAAAAAAAACATGGCAAGCCTATTAGGCTATACTCAGGTTTCACATGTGCAACAATTAACTTCATTTCACACTGGAGAGATGCACACCTTTTCTGCTGAAGCCTTATCTCAGACCACACCTTGCAGCCTTGCAAGCACAAACTGTCATTGGCCTCACTGACCAATGTATGAGGCACTCACATGTCCTGTATAGCGAGCGCGCACACACACACACACACACACACACACACACACACACACACACACACACACACACACACACACACACACACACACACACACACACACACACACACACACACACACAATCCTAAATCATAATGGTTTTGGATTACCTTTTCTACCTGCGGAAATTGCAGATTAGCCTATACAATGCACACAAACAACCATTACATATCAACCACAGATATGGTACGTCCATTCTCCTAATGAGAATGTTCACCCATTTTTAGAAATGTTTAGATTGAGGTTATAGATCAAAACCCCCATGATGTTTCACATCAGGTAAACATGTTCTCAGTTCCTGTAGGCTACACTGGGTGGCACAACACGTGAACACTAATCTGAATGACATGGAGAGCTGTACAAAAAAAAACAAATCACATAGT